>NC_044205.1:5990559-6013059 GCF_900880675.1 Sparus aurata
GGTGGTGTTTGTCCTGTGTCAACATGGGAGCTAGGGATTTCCCAGCAGAACATTGCATTATAACAGCGATCAATGTTATTCACTTCACCTGTTGTATTGTTGTATCTCATTGGTATAAATGGAGGCAAATGTACAATTTCTCTTCCTCTTTTCAGCAATGTTTGGTTTTATTTTTTTTTATTCTTGAAGTAGCTGTGAAGAGAAATGTATTTTATACATATTTCACCATGGTCTTAACCGGAGATGCTACGCTCTGAGTGCTAAACAGTGACCTTAATTTGTCCATCTCTCCTCCCCTAACTAGGGCCCAGCCATCATGATGGCCTACCTGCTGATCTCAGGTCTGTTCCTGACCAGACTGCGGAGGCCAATAGGCAAGATGACCGTCACTGAGCAACGCTACGAGGGAGAGTACCGCTATGTCAACTCCCGCCTCATTACTAATAGGTTAACACGCCAACAACTGCTCAAACTTTATAATGTAAAACTCCGGGAACACTTAACACATTTCTTTTTTCTCTTTAGTGAAGAGATTGCCTTCTATAATGGGAACCTGAGGGAAAAACAGACCATTCATGCCACATTCAAGAAACTGGTGGGTAACAGTTCAGTTTTGTGTCCTATAAGGTGAGAATATGTGTTGACAAAAGACGTTCTCCTCCACAACTTCAGTAACTTTTGCATAACACCTAACTAAGATGCAAGTGACTCAGTGGGACCTGTGTTCACAGACCAGCATCATGTAATTCGATTGGCATTCACAAAGAAGACCAAAAGTTCGTCATTGGCAGCCCATTCTCAGATGAGATCAGGTTCACACTGAGCATATATGACAGGCATGAAAGAGTCTGGAGACACAGTGGTGAATATTATGCTGCCTGAAACATCATCCAGCATGACCGGTTTTGAGGTGATGGTCTTGGGATGTATATCCTTGGAGTGTCTGACGGACCACCATGGCATTGCCAACAGTACCCTGACTGCTGTTTGGTATCATTATGATATCCTCAGGGAATGTGGGTTCGGTGTTGCAGTGGGCCCTGAGTTACTCCTGTTGCAGAGTGTGTAGGCAGTAGGATTACGATGATGAATGATCGCTGACAGCCATCTACTACTAATCTTTAACCATCGTAACATCAGGATTTAAAAGGCTCCTCTACAGAGAGCAAAACTAAGATTCAAGTGTTCCCTTTATTTTCTTGTGCAATGTATATATCTATATCTGTGTATGTATATACTGTATGCTCATAGTGACATTGCCAAGGCACAAGTCTTTGCATACAGTGTACCGGTACTTTGGTAAATATTAGTCTAAATTTGAGCATCAAAAATTTTATTATAATTTGAATATTCAAAATAATTACAAATTATTTTAGAATGGGATCATGGAGGGTGTTAGCACTCATGCTTTCCCAACTTCAGAATATGAACATATTTTCTTTCTTTCAGGTGGACCACTTGCATAACTTCATATTCTTTCGCTTCTCCATGGGATTTGTGGACAGCATAATTGCCAAGTGTAAGTAAATATATTCCTCAGTTTGATTAACAAAATGTAGGTAATATCCCTATATTTATTTGACATGCTTTACCAAATCAAAGAAAAATAAATCCCATTAATTCATATTAAGCACATTACAAGGAGCAAACAAAAAACACATCCACTAGAAGGGCCCTCGGAGAACACAGACCTTCGCGGAGGACAGTAGTCCACTCTGTGCAGGATGTCTGGATATATGTCTGAACATATAAAAACTATGTTGATATATGGTTGTATCTAGCCTCATAGTCTCAGTAATGTATTTATGATGTAATTCTAAACTGGGAGTTTTTCACATACCTTATTTTTCCTCTTATCTATAGTGCAATGTATTTATCAAGATCTTATTTTTGATGTGAACATTTCTGTTCCTTGGTTTTCCTTGATAGCAGTGGCATTGATGAGTAAGGACCATTAGAGTAAGTCCACTTGGACACTTGACAGTGAGAGGGCATGAGGCTAGGTTATCCTGATGACATTGTCAGTAATCCACAGAAGTAGAATTATTTTTGTATGTGCTAAAGCAAGATGATATCAATTGTAAGTCAACCCCCAAAATAGAACACTTCTGACTGAATGTCATTTTTCGAAAAAGTTTTGCTGCAGTCTGTACACTCTATATACATTCACTGACAGACAGACTGACAGACAGACCAACAAGACTCAAAAGTTTTCCCTTTTCCCTTTTTAACAAACTGCTTCTGATCTCCAACTACACATATAAACTTTTATGACTTTTCACAAATGTTTCATGCTTGTGACACAAGGCTGCAACACTGTTGCTGGTAAACAAATTTGTGAGAGAGGCAATACTCTTTTTTTTTTTTTTTTTTCTCTGGCTATGTGATGGGTTGAGTTCTATAAAATGTACGTAAAAACATATAGTATAGTGTCTGTGTGAATCATTATTAATAAATTGTAGCCCACTCAAATCAAGAATTGCTATCTGTTTTAATACTCTGTTCATTGTTTTTTCTGCATGCAGACATTGCCACTGTGGTGGGCTACCTGGTTGTAAGCCGGCCATTCCTAAACTTGTCACACCCCCGACACCTGCACAGCTCACACAATGAGTTGCTGGAGGTCAGAGAAAACACACACACACACACACACACTGCTTTGTTATAGATGGTAAATTAATACTTCAAACTTGAAATAGTTTTGTTTTTGATGTTTTAAATTATGCTGAGACAGGTGTGACTTTTGAGTGAATGCTTTGAGTGAAAATGTCTTGCTATGAAAATGTTATGAGTTATGGTTCGGGACTGTGAAGTTTAAGTAATGTGACTGGACCTCTGTGGCTTATAGGACTACTACCAAAGTGGGAGGATGCTTCTGAGAATGTCCCAGGCCCTGGGCAGGATTGTTCTTGCTGGCAGAGAGATGACCCGTCTCTCAGGGTGAGTGTTATAGATTATTATTAAAAAATAAAAAAAAAACAGATTAAAAGCTGCCACTGCTCAGCTAATTGGAGCCAGGCAGCTGTCAAGGAGAGAGTTGGATGCAGAGTCGGGCCTTCTGGTAGAATTTACGCCAAGATTCAAATCAAGTTGTGCTCTGATCCGGAGTTGTTCACTGACAGAAGGAGAGTTTATGGATCACATTTTAACTTTTGGGATTCAAAAGTGGATTGAACATTGTTGGAAGCCTTTGTTATAATGTAAATTAAATAAATAACGGGGCACACTGAGACATTTTAATGCAGAATTCTTACATATTATATGTTTAAAAAAATAAATGTTCTCAATGTTTATGGGAATTACATTAACATTCTTTGAACTGCTCCAATCAGGAAAAAAGTTGATTCAAATGTTCAGATTTTTTGATTAAAATGTATGTCCCTTGACAGATTTACGGCTCGTATCACTGAACTGATGAAAGTCCTGAAGGAGCTAAATGCAGGCAAATATGAACGCACAATGGTCTCCCAGCAGGAGAAAGGTACACATGATTCTTAGCTGACAAAACATAAATGTCTTAGATAAGTGGAGTTGTGCAACCAGCCGGATTTTTGAGTTATTCTGTTCATCTTAGAATCAGATGATGCAAAGAAAATCTTATTGGTACCTGGAAGTGGTCAGATTATCAACAGAGATAACATCATCAAGTAGGTGTCTTTTCTGCACTTATTATAACATCAGCATATTTTTGTTTCTTTTGATTTTATTTTGATGAGTTCAGCTTTACAGGAACATTTTATTTATTTTGCAGATTTGACCATACCCCCCTTGCAACACCTAACGGAGACATCTTGATCAAAGACCTCACATTTGAGGTAACATACTTTCTCTTTCATTGTTATATTTCAGCCAGACATGCTTACTTTCATTGACTGAATTATGATGGAATTAGAAAAACTGAGCTGACATTTGGTTTAATTTTTTGTTGTTTTTCTTCATCATATGGACAATTGCATGGTTTTGCACTTGTGAATTTAATTGAATGAGTCCAATTACATTCAAACATTGACATTTTTCTCTGTCCTCTGGAGGTGAGGTCTGGCACGAATGTTCTTGTGTGCGGACCAAATGGCTGTGGAAAGAGCTCCCTTTTCCGAGCACTTGGAGAGGTGAGAAACCTTCCAGTAACAGTGACTAAATGGAAAGCACAATTCTTGAATTTGGTCTGACAAATTATTTACTAATGCTCTATATGTATGTTTTTTTATGCATGTTTTTTAAGCTGTGGCCTCTATTTGGTGGAAACCTGACGAAACCTGAGAGAGGGAAACTCTTCTACGTGCCACAGGTAAAGATCTCTATTAATGTAGTTGCTTGACAATAAGTCTCACACAACTTTTCCTGCATAAATACATAAATTGTATCAAAAATAAGACAAAAGACAAGTGATGTATATTTTCACATCCCTCCTAAATATCCAATTGAATGTTTACACTATATTCACTTTGCTTGGTACATTAGAACAGAGGACTTAATGCATATCCCTCTGGAGTTGCCATCCCCAAGTTATGTCTTCCATACAGTTCATGTCAATACACAAGAATTTTGCAGATTTTCAAGCAATTTTTATCACATTTGTTACAGAATCTTGTTATATGTGCAACCATTTTATATCAACATTAAACCTAATCCAGTATTGTAAGTCATGATGCCCAAATGTAACTTTTAAAATGAGGCAAGGCTAAACTGTCCTTTTTTATGTGGGAGCAAAGAACTTTGAGTCTCACTTTGGGCCTTTTGATTTTGGAATTTGACGTTTGAATAGAGACACAAAACAGCTATAGGAAGGTAGCAAAAACGAAAAAACAACTCTGGCATTACATTCACCCTGAAAGTTTCTACCCTGCCTAACAGGTAAAGGATTTCACAGTGGCCACAATGTCCATGGCTGCCGTCCCCCGTCAGTTTGGCTTTTTGCCTCTCAAAAAATTATATGCCCTTCAACCACAGTGGCCTTGATTCCCTGCCCGCACTCCCCCAGCATTATTTCACCATTTCCTCCTCTGCCTCTTTCCTGTCAATACACAATGTAGACACTAGTGGGCTCTATCTTATGCTTGGCGCAAAGCGTATCATAATGCAGGCAGCCACCAGCATTGTCATAGACTGACTCAGACCTAATCTTTAAGTTTCTGAAATAAGTATATTTGGACAGGATGTCAACATTTATAAGAAAAGACCGTTGCTGCAAACTACTCTACTTTATTAATCTTGACTGTGTTTGACTGGTTGATGTGTATAAGAACACAGAGCATTTATTAACATGGAATACTAACTGATCGAGTCGGCGAGTGAGGACTTATCAATTAACTTTATTCCACTGTTATGCCTAAAACACACCCTTGGACAATGTTCAGCCTGAATACTGCCCCTTTGTGCCCTGCATCTTGCTTTGCACCCGGATTATCTGCCATGTAACTAGCAAAGGGGAGTTAAATTCATTATTTTCATTGACTTAAAATCAAAAAAGATGGCTGGCCTCATCGTTGAGATCAAACCCCCACAAAGAGTGCTAGGCCTTCGAGCCAGTTCTTGTCCTGGCCAAGCCGTGTAAAGACATCGACATGTGATTCACTGGAAAGCTAACATTGTGAAAACCTTAATTAAAGCCTCACAACCCCGTGAAATGACTCGTGTTACTGCCAGAATTTGGGCAATTCGGTCCAATAAAATCTAGAGAGTCTAGAAGAGCTCGGCGCTAAACCGGAAGTTAGCCAACTTGGTCGGCGGAAGTCTTGATTTCACATGCTCTATGGCACCCCAGCTGAAGGGCCACCACCACAATTAAAGTCTGATTCTGTGGGAACAATGATTTGAGGTCAATCAGGATCTATTTTTGGGTTGATTAGAGTGTAACACCTTCTGATGCAGAGAACAAGGGCTGGATCGTCTTGGTATGTGTGGACATTTAGCCATTTAACCAACATATGATTGTTGGACAATATCGCACAGCGGCATCAGTAGAGGTGAAAGCTGTACAGTAAGAGGGCTGTAAGACCTTAAAAAGGTGACAAAAGCTGAAAATCTCTAGATTAAGAGGGCTGAAAAAGCTTAAAAAGGTGAAAAAGGATGAAAAGCTGTATAGTAAGAGGGCTGAAAGGGGTTAAAATGGCGAAAAAAGGCTAAAAAGTTGAAAAGTTAAAGGCTGAAAGAGCTTAAAAGGGTGAAAAAAGGATGAAAAGCTGTAGAGTAAGAGGGCCGAAAAAGTTTAAAAAGGTGAAAAGGGATGAAAAGCTGTAGAGTAAGAGGGCCCAAAAAGCTTAAAAGGGTGAAAAAAAAGAATGAAAATGTAAAAAAGTTAAAGGGTGAAAGAGCTTAAAATTGCTGCACATACGCTGGAGCAGGAGCAACCATGGAGCAAGCCAACAAGATTTCCTACACTTCTATGTATATATTGTCTATGTCAAGTAAAAGATGTGGGACCCAAATACAGCTGAAGAGAATTCTTTCTCCAGATTTTCCAGCTGCTCTCCACTCTAGCGATGATGTCACGCACTCTAGCTCACGCACTACACATGCATTCTTCAGATACACACGCTGGAGAAGTAGTAGAGAAAAAGATGAAAATGTCCCCATAAGAATGAATGGGAAAACGCCTCCCAAACTCCTGCTATTTCTTAAAAAAGTGTAATGGTTATCGCCAAAATATGTATATGTTGAGTGAGAGGAGACATGGCTGAACTTGGTCAAGTGTTTTTTATTTCTGTTGAGTGAGAAATGAGGGCAGAAAAGCGAGAGACAAATCAGGTACCGTCTGCTCTCCTCCAGAAATGTTGCCTCAAAATTAACATTGTGGCTTATGGGGCAGCTGCTGGAGTTCTTGACGCTCTTGGGCTCCTAAATCCAGAACTATAAGACCATCAGCTGAAAGCCATCAAGATTTCCTACATTTCTATACATATATTGTGTCAAGTAAAAGATGTGGGATCAAAATCAAGCTGAAGAGAATTTTTTCTGTAGTTTTTGAAGCTCTAGCGATGATGTCACACAATGCCTCCAGTATTCACACTAATGAAAATAACATGCACGACAACTGAACATTTTGTCACAGATAATAAACATGATCACTGTAACAGTGCATTTGAACAGTAGACTTCACTCTAAGTTGTTGTTGGACTGCAGTATCTATAATTTTACTGAATGTAATGGGGTAATATCTACCAAAATTCTGTTTCAATCTAAATAAAAAAATAACGCCTTCTTAAATGTAAAATATGGAGGTGTAATACAAACCTGTTGTGTTTGTCTAGAGACCCTACATGACTCTTGGTTCTCTGAGGGACCAAGTCATTTACCCTGACACCTATGAGGAACAGAGGAGAAAAGGCATCTCTGATCAGGTGGGGCACAATACACACTTCCCATTCACTTCCATCATCTGTATGTCTTCATAAATATATAACTTAATTTGTCTTACCATTTCTTGTGTCCAGGTCTTGAAGGAATACCTGGACAATGTTCAACTTGGTCACATCTTGAACAGGGAGGGCAGCTGGGACTCAGTCCAGGACTGGATGGACGTCCTCAGTGGAGGAGAGAAACAGAGGATGGCTGTAAGAATTCAATCACTCTCTGTCAACAAGCTGCCTAAGAAAAATGACACAGGGATTGGTTTACATCACTGAAAGTTTTAGTTACCGTAGTATTAATATGCTACGACATGTAACTTTTTATCCCGTTGTTGCAGCCTTTTCTCTGCTGAGCTCCTCCACACACAGGGTGCAAAATGTCAACATGTCTGTTTAACAAGCATAAACATGTCTATATTTAGAGAACACTATTTTAACCTGCCCTGTCTGCAGTCTCTCATCCACCATTGCTATGTGTTACAAAAGCATGGCACACTAGCTTGGCTATAACATATCAACCGCTAGGTGGCCATTTATATCTATTTTGTGTTTGGTAGAGGCTTGCTAAGTGTCAATTAATTCTTCTAATTGTTTATACGTAATATCCTTTTTTTCTAGAATTAACTTACATCACTACAGTGACATTTATCAAACAGTCCTAATTGACCTACATTTAATGATATTTCATTGATAAAATAACTTTGACTTATGACGATCTTTTAGGAATCCTGCCCAAATATCATTGTTACTGTTGCATAGTAAGGCCTTCCTCCAGGATGATGAAATCAACATGTCTTTGAACCAGCATGGATCTTCCAAATGTTGCTTAAGCAATTTCGCTGATTAGTGTTTACTAATGTATTCCCAACAAACTATTATGATATATTGATTAAAGAAAAGAGAGTTTTTCAACACTCCCCTCCTAGCATTTCAAAATGGCATTACTGTTTGCACAGTCTCTAACACCATGGAATGCTAGCAGCCTGTTCACTGTCCAAAGCATAAAAACAATTTTACCAAGAAAGCCTGATCTCAGTGCTATGAAAAGGCAGAGGCAGTTTTGAACTGTATCGTATCCTGGTGGTTAGGGGTGACACGTAACAATGGGGCAACAGACTTTGACACAAGACCAGCCCTCACCCAGAATGACCTCAAAAATCTTTTGCCTGTTAAGTAGGGCTGGGCGATTATGCTAAAAATAATAATCACGATTATTTTGATTGATATTGAAATCACGATTAATAAACACGATTATTCACTGATTTTTTTAAAAAAAGGATTTATTGAGCCACCAAAACTCAACTTTAAAAATAACTTTTAGAAAAACAACCAGATAGATTAGTAACAAGTAAAACAGTAAATGATAATAATATTTGTATGTTTGCGTGATGGCAACACGTACCGCTTGTCCAAAATCTTGACCAGTGTCTTGAAGACTGGGTTGCTAACTGTACTGATAGGGCACATGTCCTTAGCTAGCATGAATGTCACAGCCTCCGTTATCTCTCACTGTCGCCGGGAGGCGGTGGGATATGGAGCGGCATTGTAAAGAGTGTCCTCAATGGAGGACTGTGTTGCGGTGGCTGTAGCTGAAGTTGACGCTCTTGCACTTTTTTGGGTCTTTTGCTCCTTCAATACTTTGTCATAGACCACTATATGGTTAAATAAAGTTGTCGTGTTGCCCTGGGGTGCAGACACGACGGTGTGACAGACTTTGCAAACAATCTCCTTCTGCTCCACGTCCGACGATTTGAAGCCAAAATGTCTCCAAATGACCGAAGTTGTCCTACCTTTCTTTTCAACTTAAGGCTCAGGCTGCTTTTCTGCCATGTTCTCAATCTCTCGTTCCACAATTGATCCACACACTCACTGCTGCAGCTGCAGGCGACACAGGTGCGTTCACTGTGCTTTTACAGTGCAGTGATTTGCATACACGACACGCTGCGGCACGTTAATCGTTTTTCTTCGATTACAGTGTTTTCATGATCGTGAGAAGCCAAAATCGAAATCGCGATCAAAATTCGATTAATCGCCCAGCCCTACTGTTAAGCATTAACAAGGGTGGCTTTCACCAGAGTTACTGAGACATGATGTTAACAACACTGTGGAACATTCCACTTCCCCCCCACCTACTGTTATTCTCAAAAGGGAAGGAGACTTTGTAATTTGCCTTCGAAACAAATCATCAATTAGTGGAGTAAACTTTTAGATTAAAAGGGCTTTGAAACAGTTACCCGCCAGTTATCTTTCATATATAGCAGTATGTAACAGTGAAAGGTACACATTATACTGGAGCAAATTACTGAAAAAAGTCCTGCCTTTTTCTATTCATTCAATCCAGAATTGGTTCGGTATTAAGATTGGGAAAACAATCGGCATCCAGGTATAGTGGTAAAATTGAATTGCCAGATAGGCAAGTGTATCATCACAGGTCTCAATGTTGTTTTAAACTACAGTTTCAGTGGGGAAGCTCATTGGAAACATATATATGATGGTAGGAAAGCTCACGAGCAATATCTCGTAAGCCCGCACAGTAAAGACTTACCTGCCAGTCACCATCAAAAGATACTAACCAATAATCAAACACTGAAACATTACTTTTGCTGCTCTATAAAACAATATATCTATATTTAAAAGAGTCTATTCCTGTACTTAATTTGGTCTTTTTTCAGAATAATGTATTTTTTAAGAAGCATTATATTTGTAATTTAAAAGAACTGATAAGAATATAGACAGAGAACGGACCTGATAAGGTAGTATTGATAAAATCATAACGATACTCTTCACCACAAAGAAGCAATCTATGGTTACACATTTTGAATGTCAATCAAAATATCTGTTTCAGATCAGATAAGTAGGCCGCTATTAAACATGTCGAACAACGCTGTTGACCATCATATTGGCTGAGGGTCAAAAGTCATTAAGCCAAAATACTTGTGGTGTGTCACTGGGTTTACAAAGTTTATAATTAAAGTCTTTTTAAAGGTAACTTTTTAACAAGAAAAAGGCCTGCATATGGGCTCTTTGACGCATTAGCAAGAAATACTGGACTTTATAGTTAGGCTTTACACTAAACACTTTTGCTCTTCGTATTTAGTAATGATTCTGGTATTACAATTAAATTGAGATGTTTGTCTGTTTCTCTTTATATATGTAGATGGCCAGACTTTTCTACCACAAGCCTCAGTTTGCCATTCTGGATGAGTGCACCAGTGCAGTGAGTGTGGATGTGGAGGATTATATCTACAGCCACTGCAGGACGGTATGACCCAACCACACATCATACACACAAATGCAATACATCACTGAAAAATATCTGGGGCTGTATTGACAAAGCTTCCTAGATCTGCTCATAGTGACAAAATTCTAAGACAACTCTTACAATTATGAATTTCCTGAATGATAAAAATCAAAGAATTTTCCTTACATTTTGGTAAAGATTAAAGTTAGTCACAAAGCATCTTGGCCCTTAAGAGAGCTCCTAAGGTGTTAGACTTAAGTAGGGCAGAGGACAGAACCTTCAGTGTTTCTTTTGGAAAGTTTACAAAAAAATATATATTTTCCAAACGCTGGATGGTAGTGAGTCATTCAATTTTGCAATTTAGATTTAGAAATTTAGAAATGTACTCACATATGCCAACGAAAACAGTAGCTCAAAAATGAAAGTCATCAATACACAATGATATTTGGCAACACATATATATATGTGTGTGTATATATATGTATATATATATATATATATATATATATATATATATATATATATATGTATATATATATATATATATATATATATGTATATATATATATATATATGTATATATGTATGTGTGTGTATATATAGAGCTGAATGAAATTTTAAGTGAGCGGAGAGCGGTCTTTGAGCGGAGCTGTCTGGTATAACTTTGAGCGATGGAGCGAAGCGGCGAACACCCACGTAAGCGGGGAGCGGAAATTCTCGCCGCTCAGCTCCGCTCACATGCTCTGCCCAGTACACACGAATAGTCTAATACTAGCGCATATAACAATAATAAAATGTATTTATCTGTGCTTTCAAACGTTCGGGCCGCCATGGGCAGGTAGCTAGGCTACTTACATGTTTAAGGTGGTACATCATGTTCGTCGTGGAGTTGACTCCAGACAGGCAGGCGAAGATTTTTTTGCAAAGTTTGCATGTCACCTTCTTGGGGTCATCCTTCTTCTTTTCAAAATGATCCCATATTCTAGACGTCTTTCCCGACATGGTTGGCTATTAATTAACTGTCTAACCGCGATGTCGAAGGGACCTGCCGTGTTAAAAAAAAAACACTGACAGTGAGTGACTGTCACGACTTCCTGTATCTGGCCCTTCAAATTAAAAGCCCTCCAGCCTTCACATAGATTTTGAATTAATTTTGACAAGAAACAGCTCCAAATGTTTGTTTTTTTTTTCTTCCTGCGACCAATCGACCAATGAAATTTTGGTCGGCTAATGAGTTTTTGGTCAACCAGTGCTTGGTCGACTATTTGGGGGCAGCCCTAAGGTCCACAGATCAACGAAAACACTTACAAATGATACACAAAATTTACAAAACCGTACAAATCAACTACTCTACGAGCTAACCTGTCGACAACACAAGCAGCGACCCGGAAGCGGAAATGATGTTGAACTGCTGTGAAGTCCAGCTGGCTAATATTTGTTTGTTTATATTGTTCCACAGGTGGGCATCAGCCTGTTCACAGTGTCCCACAGAAAGTCCCTGTGGAAGCACCATGAGGTAGGGACAGAATGTCACTGTGTTCTTACAAGTTGAAATGAAATACCCCATTGTGACAGCTTCCTTCTCTTAGCAGAATTTGCTTTTAGAAATGTAGTTTTACCTGTTGTACACAAAACAACACAGGATAATGATATGGAAGGCTACAACAGTCATGTGTCAGACTGACAAGCCCATCAGCCCATGCATTACACAAAGCAGATCATCCAATGTGTCATTGATGAAGACGGCGTGAAAAGCTTGCTTTGTTGCACCAATTGAAAACATGAAACAGGACAGAATCAGCTGGAGAAAAATAGAATAACACACATAGAATTCACACCTCCACACAATTGACCAATCTCTAATATAAGTCTGGTAAAATTAAGTAAAATGTCTAATGTCTTCTACTTTCAACTATTCCCAGCTGACAGACTTCACAAAAAATGCAGCATGCTACGATATTTTAGTGGTACACAGAGAAAGAAGCCTCTTTCACACTGCCGTTTGCATGTGGGGATCCTGCGCCAATTCTCCGCACCCTCCTCTGTGAAAGTTTCAGATGCGGAGAGGGGGGAAATTTCGCTCCAGCGCTGATCTGCCTCTGGAGGTAGCATCAGAGGCAGAAAATAAAATACGAAAAATAAATAACCGCAACCGTCAGCTCTCCGGACCGAGACTTCAGGGAACTTCCCCCCAGAAAACAGCCTCGGTCCCCGCGAGTGACAGAGTCAGACAGCAGCCTGTTTACTGATGGTGATTATGTATAATTATGTAATTTAGCGCGAAAAACTTAACTCCGTCACACATTATAACAGCATCCATATGATTATAAACTGTCCACGGGTTTAGATTAATGGGGGGAACACCTGGGGGAACACCTGGGGAAACACCGACGTCATCAACATGACGTGTACCGTCACGCCTCTTTAGGAGCCGCAGCGCCGGCTTTCTGTGTGAATTACACATGTGAAGGCGGAGATGCTTTGCTCTGTGTGAATCACCATCGGCGGAGAATTGCCGAACCACCGCTCCGGAGATAATGCAGAGACGCTGTGTAAAAAGGGCTAGTGTCTCACGTTTACCTGATGAGTCTTCAAAGAGACCACCAACCAAACTATTAAGAACAAATGCAGGCCAGTGGCCAATAAATCATAGCACTCTTACTCTGCTTCATTGCCGATTGCTGGTGAAGGTGTTCAGACCACTGCTTGTGTATATTTTGTATTTATTCTTTAGAACCTACTTTTATACTTAACATGGACTAAGCATTTCTTTTTATGGTATAACAGTTTTTATGACTAATACAATTTGCCCAAATAACTGTGACTTTGTACGTTTGTACTTGTTGTGTTGTTTGTTTTTTTCTTTGTATTTCTTTCTTTCCTCCTTACTGACAAAATATTTTGTTTTTCTCCTGTCATAAAGTACTATCTCCACATGGACGGGAGAGGAAACTACGAGTTCAAGCCCATCACAGAGGAAACTGTCGAGTTTGGCTCATAACTTACTGCTGACAGTCGCAAATAATGCACTGCTCTTATATAACCAGTCCATTAATTCTTTGCACTCAAGTCAGAAGTTAAAGCTAAAAGTAGAGAATAATGTTTTTAATCATTTGTTTTCTTTGTTTTCTGTTATTTAAAGAATCACTTGTCTAACAATTAATTTGTTCAGTTTGATTGTATAAAAACTTGTAATTAACATTGCCAACTTCAAAGTAGTTCTACAGATGTGAAGATGTTGAAATGAAAGTGGAAGAATACTAGATTTTTTTAATCATTTATGCACATGCTATCATAGCTCGTAACAGCAGCAGAGGATAGCGTGTAGAGATCTGACACAACAGTTGTCTTTGAGGCATCATGTCCCGTAGTAAACTGTGTCCTGCACATAATGATACTGAAGAATGTATGCCCAATGTGTTACTCCCGAGATGCACACTCACCCAAGTGTTGCTTCTGGCTGCCTTCTAGGTTCTCATTTAAGTCACACTCCATCTGACAGAAGTTGGCTGCAGACCTGGCCAGTAATAATTGAGATCTTGAAATAACAAAAGTAATACAGTAAGCTTTGGCTCGTCTTTTGTGACTGTCATTAATTATCTTGACACTTTGAGGTATCAAATTATTATATAATTCCAACATAGTTGTGGTTTTCTTGTTATGAGGGCCTTCTCCCCTCTTCCTCTGTTCACTGCTCACTCTTTTCTTGAGATCAAAAAATAAAATAGGCCTCTTACATATTCCATGAAGTAAGGAAAACTGTTGTTGTGAAATAGTGAGATATGAAACCACGTATCTGAAGATCATGTAATAATTAAGCTTTGATCCCGTGATAAAAGGCCTTAATATTAGTCAACCTCAGCTGCTGTCTGCAGCAACAGATACAGAACAAACTGAACTCAGTCATAACTGAGTACATTTGTAAATAGCTATTTTAAATACTCCAGACCCAGCTGCTTGGTATGAGTGTTTTGAGGTGCTTACAGTGCAACATGGCAGCAAGCTTCTTGAGTGTTGAAAGGACAGCTCTTTTGTGTGTGACTAAATTTGCAAACAAACAAAAGTAACATTGTTACTGGTAGTGTCTTTGGCAACTTGTATGAGGAAAAAATACTGCAGTTAAACATGGAGAAGCCTCTGTCAATCCCGTATGTCCTACTGATCCTTCGCCACATTTCTGCCCAAAAAAGCATTGTCTGGCCCCGGCAAAAAACTTTAACTCACCAAGTGCTTGTCTGCTTCCACTGTTGTGTTGTTGTAGTTCCTGTCTTGAAAAAAATCACAGGGATGGTCAGCCCTTCTGACCGAGACTTCAGTGAACTTTCCGCCAGAAAACATCAGTCAGACAGCATCTGATTTACTGATGCTGATTATGAAAATATGTAACTTAGAGTGAAAAACGTAACTTTGTCACTTTCCAGGATGCATGGTTGATCAGGATCGCAATCACATCACATTATAACTGCATCCATATGATAATATACAGTCAGCAGGTACATGTTTAGATTAACATCATCATGACATGTACCATCATGCCTCTTTAAGATCCACAGGGCCAGGGTGAATTACTCACTGGTGCAGCTTTACACCAGAGCTGCTTGGTTCCGTGTGAACAAACAGCGGAGGAGAATTGGCGAACCTCCCATGTGGAGATAAGACGGCTCTGTGTGAAAAGGGCAACTCAATTTTCTAAATGGCTGAATGCCTAAAATATTCTATTTCCATCAAGGACCTTGAAGCATGACCGTCCTGCATCAGGTGTAGCTGCCAGGGTGTAATGGACTTGAGGCCTGGTCAAAACTATCATTGAAAAAGTGATCATTGTGGAAGTGCTGACTGTTGTGGGAACCAAATGGCTCGGACTTCATTCTAGATGTGATCTAGATATGTGGTGCATACTAACTTAACACTGGTTCTCTATGTTAGGCACTGAAAGCAGACCTGTACCTGACGACCTCAGAAGTCTGGATGGTTCATAACGTAGCAGCAGATCAGAAATGCATTGGGCCCTAAAAAAAGACTGCCTTAAATGTATTTGTTTTATGTGAGAACTCATGAATGAATTTTGCAGTACCACTCTGATCTGTTGTGGCTTTAAGCTACAAAGTCGGGACTATTTAATGATGACATCAATGTACGCCTTTTTCCTAGCCATTTTTAGTTAAACGTGAGATGGTAATTGCGGGGATCCACTACATTTTTTTGAAGAACAGAACTGAGTGAAATCAAATTTACCGTTTTTAGGTAAAAAAAAAACCAAAAACACCACACACATGAGCAAAAGTTACATGCTTCCTTCCACCCATGTAAAATATTCCCTGGTCATTCAGTTCCATTAAACCTTTCCATCTGCTGTTGATCAAGTTATCTGAAATTTGAGGGTTTGTCATTCATGGAGAATATCAAAGAATAATAATAATTTATTTTATAATTGTTATTATTACACATCTTTCCTCTTGTCATGATCTAATTAGCATTTCCATTAATAATAAAAAAAAAAACATTTCTATCAGAATTGTATGTACTTCTTGGGTGTTTCTTGTTAAATTCTGGATAATTATGCTGATAACTCATTTTACATCAGCTCAATCTAATGTGCCATTAGGGCCTCTGTCAGTTGATCACTGGTACATATATATGCCATTTTTTTGAACAAAAATGAATTGAAGAACAAATGAAACCATCTTTGCCATGATATGTGTCCAACTTCAAACATTTTTAGGTAGGAAACTAAATTGAAAAACGTTTCAGTGAAGTACAGCCTCATCTTCTTCGAGTGCAAAAAGAAGCTTATATTGCTGAGAAACAAAATTAATATGTTTTGTCCAAAATTGAACTAATGAAAAACTGAAACCATATTTACAGTGATATTTATCCATCTTCAAATTCTAGGGTAAAAACATTGACTTGAAAAAATCTTTTTTCCAGTGAAATACGGCTTAATCAAAAAGAGGCTTTTAGAACTGTGAGTTGAAAATTGAGTTTTGACCAAAAATGAAATAAAGAACAACTGAAATCATGTTTGCCATAATATTTATCCAACTTCAAATATTCTAGGGTAGGAAACTGAATTGAAAAACCTTTTTCAGTGAACCACAGCTTAATATATTTCACAGTGCAAAAAGATGCTTCTCCTCCTGAGAAACGTAAAGAATTCCAATAATTGAGTTTTCACAAAAAATAAATAAAAGAACAACCTAAACCATGTTTGTGATAATATCTGTCCAACTTTAAACAATTATTTTGTAGGAAACTTGCTGAAAATAATCTTTTTGACTGAACTGAATCTTAATTTAGCCTACTGTGCACAAAGATGCTAATTTCTCCGAGATATGCACAAAATATGTGTCTTCTACACAAAACTGATAGTGTAAGTGGCAGAATCTGGTTGGTTAAAAGGCGAGAGAGTACGTGAAGAAATGCCAATGTGAGGGGAATGGAGGGAGCAGGGAGAGAGGTGAATGAAACGATAGTCTTCCTGATTGAACTTGCACTGAGCTTCATAACTCTATACCTCTTTTGGCAGTGACCTGTTTGAACAAACTTCAATTACTGTCATGCAGCATTATTTATAATGAGGGAGAAAATTCACTCAGTACAGAGAGATGGGACCTTCTGTTGACCTCTGGTCAATTTTGAACTGTTTTCAGATGTTTTAAGTCAGACATGGGGGTAACTTTGATAATTTTAGCATAAAAATTACATTACATGGATTTACATATTGCGCTCTTTCCAGCAAATTAACACGCATGCATTGCTCCCCCTCATCAACCTTCACACATGCACACACCCTGCAAAAGTAGGCGAGGATGTTTTATGGATACAGGACAATACTGAATACATACATGATAAAAATTATGCTTACACTGATGAAGAGGACAATTGACTGATGAAGAAGGGGAAACTGCTGAAATGGAAGATGGTTTTGAGTCAAAGGAAGAAAAAATGCATTGTTCTTCCATTCCTCCCAGTGACAGGTGATGCATGTTGGGAGCAGAGAAGGAGAGGAGCCCAAAAAGTCCCAACAAGGTACTGACATGATAACATACTGTCTACTTATGAGTTTTTTCTGCTAGCGCCAATTGAAAGATGGTGCTTGAAATGACAAACCATGAAGGGTGTTGTTTGTATGGTAGTGAAGTGAGATGGGCAGAACAGACATACAGGCAGTTTATGGCATACCCAGTCTGGAAGAGCAATTTTTTGGGCTACTTTGCCTCTGAATATGTTTAACATCATGTCAGGGAATGATTAGATTTTATGATCAAGACACAAGACCAATGCGCAGAGTGCAAGAAAAACTCCCATTCAGAGGTCGCTGTGCTTTTAAGCAGTAATGCAAGTCAGCCTGATATGGATTCAAAATCTGTGTAGCATGCCATGCCAAGACCAGCTTCACCTGGTACACACAACTATACACAGACAAACCTGCAGATGGACAGCCTGAAAGTAAAAAAGGGCCAGTCTGTGGAGCTTGACATGACAGAATTTATCAGAGTGCATACTGTCAACTTCACGATTACCGAGTGCAGTAGAGTTCCGCGGCTCATGGGTGAAAGCGTATGATTATGAATTCATGAAAAAGCAATCAAAGTTCATATGTGTCTTACCTGCCAGTTTATAACAGTTATTATCGAGAGCGGACAGGGAAAAGAACGGAATTGAGCATTTCTAATCGCACTCGGTAATCGTAGCGTAGGGACTTCCCCGACCCGGAAGCTGATGGAGGAGAGTTGAACTCTGTTTTTAGCGTCCCAATCGCTTCCCTAGCTAAGCTAGCGGAGGTTAGATGCCCCGGACTATGTGCTGAGACCCTATTTGTACTGTTGCTGAAGTTTGGTGCTGTTCTGAGCATTATTTGTGGCATTTTGGTGGCGGTTTATATTTGGATCCATTTACTGCAGTGTATTGTTGTCATGCGGTCGTTTCTGAGGTTGATAAAACTCCATAAATTAGCGGTCTGCTAACTTGATCTCTCGAGAGGGAGTCTAACACAGTTTCACGGTGTGTTAGACCGTGGATTAAACTTGAATTAAACCGGAATATCCCTTTAAGACGTTCCTTGGTAGCAAATTGAAATCACTGGAAAACAGTATATTGTGCAGAATAAGCTTATTTCACAACATGCTAAATTGACATTAATGTTTTCAACACAAAACATGAAGTGGAAGTCAATTGAAACCATGTCTGCCATAATAGTTTTCCAAGTTTAGACATCCTTGTTAGGAAAATTGCTTGAAAAACGTTTTTTTTTCACTGAAATATAGCTTAATTTACTTGACTATGCAAAAAGACACTTATTTTGCTGTGAAACGCTCAAAATGGCCATAAGTGAGTTTTGACAAAAAATTACTTGAATCGTGACTGATACCATGTTTACAATAACATTGGTCCAACTTTAAACATTCCACGTAAGAAAACTTGCTTTAATTACTCGTTTTCGCTGAAATACAGCTTGATCTGTGCAACTCACGCTGACTTAGGTCCGAAACTAAATTAAGGCATAAGTGAAACCACGTTTGTCATAATATTTATCCAACTTTTATTCCTTGTTATAAAGTTTGCAAAAAGACGCTTCTCATCAATTATCTCGATGAGAAAAGCAGAAAATTGCCAGAGTGTTCTGACTTAAAATAATTACCTAATAACTGAGACCACGTTTGCCATAATATTTATCCAACTTCAATCATTCTCGGGTAAGAAACTATGTTGATAAACCTTTTTTCATTGAAATACAGCTTAATCTACTTCACAGTGCAAAAAGACGCTTCTCTTACTGAAAAAGGCTGAAAATTGCAACAAGACTGTTTTGACCTAAAATGAATGAAAGAAAGCTGAAACCATGTTTGCCATGATATTTATCCAACTTCTTTCTTTCTCGGATACAAAACTGACGTGAAAATGCTCCTGTCAGTGAAATATATCTTAATCTATTTCACAATACAAAAAGACACTTCTCTCCCTGAGACAAGCTCAAAATTGCCATAAGTGAGTTTATTACCAAAATCTAATTAAAGAATAAGTTAAACCATGGTTGCCATAATATTTATCCAAATTCAAACATTGTAAGGTAGTTAACTTACTTGAAAGATCTTTTTTTCAGTGAATTACAGCTTAATCTATTTCCCAATGCAAAAATAAGCTTCTCTCCCTGAAACAAACTCAAAAATACACTCTCCACTAGGACCAACCCTGGTTCAACCTGGTTCCCAGACAGGGCTGGACTGGGACAAAAAATCAGCCCTGGCATTTTTGGCTTAGACCGGCCCCTCATAATTAGCGGAGCACAACTGGAAAAAAAACCCCATAACTTTTTGCCTTTAGGCTTATTAGAAATCTACAGTTTATTATTACTTTAGAACTCTATCAAATAACCATTGTGGAAAACAAATAAGTACATTTACTCAACACATAGTTGAGTAAAGGTAACCTATATTCTATTTCAAGCATAATGTATCATTGGCATCCTAGATCTCAGAAGTTTAGCATCTATTGTTAACTCTACCACTTTTGTCTGCTCTGTGTAGTTCAATTGATTATTTTATCCTTTTTATTGAAATCATCTCTAATATGTTTTTTCTGAATTTCCCTGATATAGCAGCTCAATTCTAATTCTTCAGGTTAAAAGGTGCTCCCTTTAAAAAGCTATAAAATTGTTATATCAGGCTAAAAACAGGGCTGCTTTATGAACTCATGCAAAGCAACTTGTCTTAAAAGCATTTGACAGATCTACTCTTGTTCTCTGTGGGCAAACCTTTTGCTAATAATACTTTTATACTTTATTTACACTTACTTTAGTAATGCTTAAATTGCAAAGCTTTTACTAATCATTTAGCAGTTTTAAAATCTGTTTTTTAAAACATGTTTAACCACAGCATAGAGGGTTGCTACACATTCAAATTACTATGCAGCCTTTCAACACACCTTTAACCTAAATATCTAAAATGCTATGATGGAGCCTAAAATAGACACTTAATGCTCATCCGACACTTCTCAGCATTGACCGTTTGCTGTTTTATCAGAATAAGGAGTCGTGGCTGCCAGATTTTGAGAAGTATGCAACACCAATTAATATCGATACTAATCAATCGCCATTGCTCATCATTATCATGTAATTAGAGTTCTCAACGGGCCTGAAAATTACAGTCCGAACCCGACACAGCGCTACACACCCGCATGAATTGTCTGCCCCCCCCCGTTAACACGGCCAGAGCCCACGGGTCCAGTCGGGTTTGTCGGGCCGGCCCGACCCGTTGAGAGCAATTCATGTAATAGAACTAACGTTCCCTCCATCACCTCACAGTCCCTGTATTAACGTTACTACCTGCTTACCAGCTGTACTACACTGTCCCTGTCAGTCAGCATCATCTCTGGCTGCTCCTCTCCTGCCTGCTGCTGCTGTCTTCACCTTCAACCTGCTGTTACTGGATCATTGCTGTCTCAGAGGACGTGGAGGCTACAGCAGCCCCTCCAGCGAACATGTCTGTGATTTTAGTACATTTTGCAGCATCTGCAGTGAGATTCTTCTCTTAGCACGCGACTTCTCCGCACCCAATTTCTTTCTCTTTGGTTGCTCCATGTTGTCAGTCCTCGCGCTCAACACAAAGGCTCCGTTCACACTGCAGTCACAAGTGACCTGAATCAGATTTTTTCGCTCATATGTGACCCATATCTGATTTGCTTTTGACAGTGTGAACAGCACAAGTCGCATTAAATCTGACATTTTCTAATCAGATTCAGGCCACATTTAAATGTGGTACTGAATCGGATACGTATCGGATTTTTTTGAATGCGACCGCAATCTGAACAGCCAGGTCGCATTTAATGCTACTTTGACATCGTTCTGACCCGCGCTGCACTGTTTTGTAAATGAATGACAAATAAAGTTGATTGAAAAAAAAGTGTGCCACAGGCGGGGCGAGCAGGAGCCTCTGTACGGATGTTGCCGCTTTTGCTCCACATAGAGCCATCATTAAAATATGAATTTTCTTTCTCCTCTTCCTCTTTCATGATATCACCCGCTCACAAATTTGCCGGCTGCCGCCACACACTGTTTTTAGCATTAAGCCGTACAGTCCCACGTTACCGGTTGCCGTTGCCATGTTCGCTTCCTAGAACACCGCTGTGGCGTGATGTCATCAATGATCAACTGCGCATGCGGGTCACTTCAGGAGCGTGAGCTGTTCACACAGCAATCCGTAGACAGGCCGCATTTAAAGAGGTAATGTGAACAGCCAAACAAAAAATCGGATTTGAGCAATAAATCGGAATTGTGCATTAAGACCTGCAGTGTGAACGTAGCCTTTGAAACTAGCAGAAGTTACAGGAGACGGCGCAGGGAGGGGTGGGGCCGCCTTCGTACTATATCCTGATTGCCTCAGTTCACTGTCTATATTGAAGACGGACCAATGGGCCGCCTCCTCTAAATTGTGCACTTAAAAAAAAAAAAGGGGGGCTGAGTGAGATTGGATTAGCCTAATGTCCTTCAAGAAAATCAACCAATGGGCCATCGCGGTCGATAAAAATGATTCATAATAAAACTTTTGGATTAAATTATGAAAGCCCGGCCCATTAATGTGCGTCGGCCCAATGGGCATTGCCCGGTATGCCAGATGGCCAGTCCATGCCTGCCTGTGACGCACACTTTAAAGGATGTTTTGTTGCCTTCATCCCTAAAAGTATTGAAAGTTAGATAACTATAAAGTGGTCTTCACAATGACCACTGGAACATTGTCTTGCATGCAAGAAAATGTCAAGTGTCCTGTAAGCCAGGATACTGAGGTCATGCGAACTAGAGGGAGCAGTATTATAAACGGTAAGAAACGGTTACAAAAATCTTAAGCAGCACAATGACCCAGAGGAGACTGAGTTCTCCCTCATGCAATTAAGACTTATTTATTGCACTGATAT